>NC_050455.1:24755901-24770901 GCF_903995425.1 Onychomys torridus | reverse complement strand
TTAGCCACGTTGCAGCCGCTCCTGTGCAGTGAGTGGCAGGATGGAGAGGACACGTCACCGTGTGGTGGTTCCCAGTTCCGTGCTTGGAGGCAGAGTGGCTGCAGTCACTCAAGAATCTACCGTGGTCCTGATAGCATTGAGAACGCTCAAACTCTGCTGCCCCAGTACTGTGCAGTCTCAGGGCTCCTGCGATCATCCTGAGAAGGCTTGTGCTACATTGTTGTTGGTTCGTTGGTTGGTTTTTTCTTACAAGCAATTTTTCAGATTGTCACCTTTTTTTTTTTTTTTTAAGGTCTCACTATGTAGCTCAGAGTGTCCTCATACTGAGTGCCCAGGCTCTGAGTGTTGGGATTAGAGGTGTCACTGCCATGCCTGTTTTCTATTTTGTGTTCCTGAATCAAATTCAGTGCCAATACACAGGACCATTGTAGCACGAATCTTAAAAGTTCTTACTAATAAAATCAAACCTGGAGCCAGGTATTGGGGTGAATGCTGGAAGACCAGAGAAGTAGAACAAGCTACAGCTTCCTCACCTCGCCAGTTCCTCAGCTGATCCTGTTTTCTTAGACTGGAAACCTCTGAGTCCTCATCCAAATGGATCTCAGCTGAACTGCTGCTCAGAAGCCTAAAAGCTTAACCAGCTCTATCTAGTTCCGGGTCCTCACGCCTTATATACCTTTCTGCTTTCTGCCATCACTTCCTGGGGTTAAGGGCGTGTGTCACCATGCCTGGCTGTTTGCAGTGTGGCTTTGAACTCACAGAGATCCAGATGGATCTCTGCCTCCCAAATGCTAGGATTAAAGCCGTGTGTGCCACCATTTTCTGGCCTCTAGGTCTATCTAATGGCTGTTCTGTCCTCTGACCCCAGATCAGTTTATTAGGGTGCACA
This sequence comes from Onychomys torridus, assembly GCF_903995425.1. NCBI lineage: Eukaryota > Metazoa > Chordata > Mammalia > Rodentia > Cricetidae > Onychomys > Onychomys torridus. Next base: position 24,770,012 of record NC_050455.1, on the reverse strand, counting down.
GTATATTGGGGGACACAATATATCACCACAGACCATTCTCTGGCCAAGAAAACAATCAAAGACCAAGTGTCAGAATTAAAATCTTTTTTTTTAAAGAAAAATTCTCATTCATCTCATGCGTTTATCTCCTGAATACCAGGATTAGAGGTGTGTGCCGCCACCCCCAGTTTTAGGAGCATCATTTTTGTTTCAAATTTCCGGTCTCCAAAAAGCTCCTTCTATGACTCGTCAATCTTTGCAGCCATTGATAATAATCTCAGTTCTGGTGTGTTCTGTGTTTTGGTACATGCCTGTAATCCCAGCCTTTAGGAGGCTCAGGCAAGAGGATTAAGGGTTTAAGGCCAGCCTGGGCTACATAATGAGTGGTGGGATAGCTAGGTTACATGGTGAGAACAATAAATCTTTTTTTTTTTTTATTTCTAGAACCTACAGAAAAATTATTTTCATATTCCTAGAAGCTACCATGGTGGTCTGGTGTGTAATAGTTGCCTGGTAAATGAATTTTCCCTGAATGGTTGAATGAATTAGTATAAAGTGTTCTATTTGTAGTACGTGATATTGGCGTGGTTGCTTGTAAACTGTCCCTGGGTACTTTTGTGCATTGCGTACACATAGCCCATCCATTTACAACACTTGTTTCCCCAGCTAATGGATCTGTTCCTCTGAGATAAGTGGGCGTAGTTTTTCAGTTTCTCTGAGCTCTGCTGCCTGCTTCTTCCTTGGCTGCTGTATCTTGTTGCTTTTTTTTTTTATTTTTTATTTTTTTATTTTTTATTTTTTTGGATGAAGGTTTTTCTGTGTAGTCCTGGAACTCCCTCTGTAGACCAGGCTGTCTTTGAACTCAGAGATCTGCCTGCCTCTGCCTCCAGAGTGCTGAGACTAAAGGCTTGCATCACCAAGCCTGGCAGCTTCCTTTTTCTTATGTATAAGTGTTATGAACCACATACTTTATATACCAACTTCTAGCATACAGACTGGGGAAATCCAAAAAGAAGAAATACAGTTCCTGTGATCAGGGAAAAGAGATGCAAAAGAGTCCAGTTTTAAAAATGAGGGTGATTGCCGGGCAGTGGTGGCGCAGGCCTTTAATCCCAGCACTCGGGAGGCAGAGCCAGGGGGATCTCTGTGAGTTCAGGGCCAGCCTGGTCTACAGAGCTAGTCCAGGACAGGCTCCAAAGCTACAGAGAAACCCTGTGTGTGTGTGGGGGGGGGGGGGTTGTGGGTCCTTTTGACCACCTTACCTTATCGTCTTATAGACTCCTTTAGAGAACAGTAAAAGAGCCTGTGAGCAGAGTGTGGGAGCCAGGACACAGAGAGCTGGGTCAAAGAGGCAAACCGATCTTCAGAAACTGCTCAGTCCTGTTGGTGTGTTAGCCAGCCATTCTTCCCCACTGCCCTGCCAAGGTTTCTGGACCCCATGTAACTTTTCTCTTCCTGACTTTCAGGTCAGGCTGTTCCTGCAGGATCCCATGTACGACTGAATCTACAGACTGGAGCAAGAGAGGTGAAACTCCAACAAGAAGACAAATTCCAAAATAATTTGAAAGGATTTAAAAAAGGCAAAAGGTACTGTATTGGTCCTAGGGACTAGGAGGCAAAGTGATGGCATTGATTTGGAAATACTAGTAATGTTACCAAATTCATGAGTGTGAATTTGTTTGTTATTTTGAGACAGGGATTTGCTCTGTAACCCAGGCTGTCCTGGAACTTGCTCTGTAGACCAGGCTGGCCTTGAACTCAGAGATCCACTTGCCTCTACTTCCTGAGTACTGGGATTAAAGGCGTGTGCCATGGCTGGCTAGGTGTGTTACAATTTTTATTTGAAATTTAGCAGTGTAGAATTTGTGATAAAATTGTCAGGGTTTTATGGAATTTATTTCCACCATTTTGGAAAGAAATATCTTGCAAAGAAAATAGATGCTGTAGGGGATGCTTAACCTGTCTTAAAAGTGAAGCTGCTTCCCAGTTCTCTAATAGCACCCATTTGAATCCCAACAATTAATGTGCTGATTACCAGTGAGTCATCTATTCATTAAAACAAGCCTGTTAGGCCTTCTGCTTTTCGGTGATACTTCCTTGGTGAACAATAAAATTGCCTTTAGAAGTCTTTAATTCAGACTGACTTTTCCTCTCGTTAGTCAGTGTTAAAGTAGGCTTTCTCATAGTACATGAGTAGAAACTACCACATTCCCAGTGTTTCCAGTGTTCCTAACTTTTTAATAACCAGTTCAAGCGATTTGATTTTAGAGAATTAACAGTTTCTATTTTTCCTGTTAATTGCCTCGAATTAACAAGTTTTCCTTGCTTGGTATCTCCTGAAAGAGAGGAAAGGAAACTCAGGCACAGGGTGGCTGGGATTTTTAGACCTCTTAGTATTTATATATAGCATTTTGACACAGTGACCAGACACCTGTGACTGTGCATGTTGGGACTGCTGCCTGTTTGGGAATGACCAACTAAACTGAGTTGGTTCTTATCTTAATGGTTAGAAAACCATGAAGAATATGTCGTGATTGTGGAAATGATGTGAATTCAGATGCTCCTGTGTTCACATGTCATCTGTGGCTGCTTTCTTGCTATAGTGGTGGAGTCAAGACAGTCACAAAGCTTAAAGTATTAACTGGTTATCACAGGGAGTTTGTGGACCCTGTTCTGAAACATGTAAATTATTTGGAATTAATAGTAGATTAAATAGGTTCTATTCAGCTTTTTGATTATTAGTAGCTTCACAAATTTTACAGTTTTGTATATAAGCTATAAAGGGATGTTAGAGACCTGGTTCTTTCTTTCTTTCCTTTTTTTTTTTTTTTTGTATTTTAATTTATTTTATCTTATTTATTTATTTATTTATTTATTTATTTATTTATTTATTTTGAGACAGGTTTTCTCCATGTAACTCTGGCTGTTCTGGAACTCACTCTAGACCAGGCTGGCCTCAAACTCAAAGAGAATCACCTGCTACTGCTTCCTGAGTGTGGGGATTAAAGGCTTGTGCCACCACTACCCTACTCTTTTTGTTTTTTGTTTTGTTTGTTTGTTTGTTTTTCAAGACAGGGTTTCTCTGTGTAGCTTTGCACCTTTCCTAGAACTCTCTTGGTAGCCCAGGCTGGCCTCGAACTCACACAGATCCGCTGCCTGCCTCTGCCTCCCGAGTGCTGGGATTAAAGGCGTGCGCCACCACCGCCTGGCTATAATCCTACTCTTTTTTTTTTTTTCTTTTTGTTTCATTTAAAAAAATGTGTTGTGTATTTGTTTATATATGCAGAGTGAGTGAGGTACCCTGTAGAGGTCAGAAGAGGGTGTCATATGTCTTAGAACGAGAGTCACAGGTGGTTGTGAGCCACCCAACATGGGTGCTGGGAGCTGAACTCAGGTCCTTTGGAAGAGCAGCAAGCCCTCTTAACTGTTGAGCCATCTCTTCAGTTCTAAGACCTTTCCTTGACATACCTGACCAAGAGATTTAGCTGGTCCATGTGCCTGATTAGCCAAGTGCCACTCACAAAACCCACAAAGGAGCATGGGCAGATTTGGACAGTTTTTACATTAAAGTGGAGGCATTTGTTGTCATCCCAGGCTAGGAAAATTCTTCCTTCTTCCCTTCTCTTCACATAGGCCTGTACTTGCAGTGGCCCAAATCATACAATTATTCCTTTCTCACAGCCGTATAAGAATAATCAGATATCATTGTACAACCCTGCTAACTTTTTCTCCCCTCCAGAAAGCATGCATGTACACATGCGTTGGCGTGTCCAGGCTCTTTGAACTCTTCTCTCACACTTAGTCCAGTTCTTACTTTTTAACGAAAAAGCTACCTCCTTTTTGTCTTAAGAATGTTGACCCAGGAACTTGCTTAATTGAGAGCTATTGAATTGTTGTTTTGTATGCCTCCCACCTCCCCTACTCCAACTGCAGGTCCTCAGAAGGAGCACTTAATACTTTGTCTTTGCCCCTTTTACAGCAGTGGTTTTCAAGCAGGTCGTGACCCTTTTGAGGGGGGGTTGAATGATCCTTTCACACGGGTCACATATCACATATCTTGTATATCAGATGTAGTTGGAGTTTTCTCCAGTCCTGTCTGGCCCATGGTCAGGACAAATCTTTCTCACCCAACAGTCTCGCAGTTGCTCAGACCCAACCAACTAAACACACAGAGACTTATATTGTTTACAAACTGTATGGCCGTGACAGGCTTTCTGTTATTGGTTTTTTGGTTTGTTTTTTTTTTTTTTTTTAGATTTATTTATTATGTATACAGTGTCCTGTCTGTACATATCCCTGCAGGCCAGAAGAGGGCACCAGACTTCATTACAGATGGTTGTGAACCACCATGTGGTTGCTGGGAATTGAACTCAGGACCTTTGGAAGAACAAGCAGTGCTCTTAACCACTGAGCCATCTCTCTATCCCCCTGTTATCTGTTTTATATCTTAAATTAAACCATTTTTATCAGTCTAGTAAGTTGTCACATGGCTCGTGGCTTACCAGTATCTTAACATTTGTTTCTCATCATGGCAGCGTCTTTCTGTCCCAGTCTTTTTGTTTCCGGAATTTTTTTTTTTTTTTTTGGTTTGTCCCACCTATATTTTCTGTGTGGCTATTGGCCAATCAGCATTTTATTTATACAGAGCAATATCCACAGCACTTCCCCTTTTCTTTTTTCTTTTTTTTAAAGAAGTTTTTAACTTTTACATAGTAAAATTACATATAACAAAACAATTACCAAGCAAGAATTACAGTTACAATATCTAGTTTATTTATATTTAGTCTATTTGTATTTGGCAAAATTAAAGAAGATATCCTATCTATCTTATATTTGTGAGTTTAAGGTTTTATATCTAACTTACCTTTTATCATAACTAAGGAAATTTATAACTATCTAGTCTTCAACCATATCAAAGACCTCAGAAGGATAGAATATTACCTGAGAAATGGGAGAAGGATGCAAGCAACTTTTGGGAGTCTTGTAAGAGTAGACAGAGACAGCTGGCAGCCTGGATAGTCACCTGATGTTCCTTTGTAAAGTTGGGGCATCTGTCTTTAACCCACAGGCCTAGAGTCTCTCAATCACTTTTGTCTGTGTCCTGTAGAATGTCTGGCAGTCTCCTCCATGAAGCAGGAACCTGAAGGACCATTTTGTTAAGCAAAGTTGAGTGGTCACCTTCCTATGGGTCCTGTATGTCCAGTTGATCAAGCAGTCCAGTCAGATATTTATATTATGATTCATAACAGTAGCAAAATCACAATTATGAAGTAGCAACAAAATAATTGTATGGTTGGGGGTCACCACAATACGAAGAACTATATTAATGGGCTTCGGCATTGGGAGGGTTGAGAACCACTGCTCTAGAGCAGAAGCCTTCTGTAGAGACACCATAAGGAGGAAGAACACTGGTTCCCACTTTTTCCTCTGCTTTTCTCCTGTGAACTCTTCTGAGAGCTTTGCCCTAGAACCCCCAGGATGTGCTGGGCGTTTCCTTTTCTCTCCCAGCTGTTGCAGGCTTTCTGGACAGAGCTTCATCCCATGGTCTCTAGGCTCATTTCCCAGCATCTTCCTGACTGTGGAGCAGTGGCCTGGGGACAGAGGCTGATGGTGTAAGAGCCAGCATCCTGACATTGGCAGTGTTTTGGTTATCTGATAGTGGAAGACAAGGCATGCAGCTTTCTATCCAGTTGTTGAGATGAGTCAGTAAACCACTGGACTGGAGAGTTAGGGGAGCCAAGCCTCTCCACTAGTCTTGCTGGTCACATTGCTACTTAGAGCTATGATGCCTGTGGGCTCTCAGCCTGGGGCAGAGACCCTGCCTTAGGGCTGTCTCAGAAGGTACTCTTGGCGCTGCCTGACTTTAAGCATATTTTTAGGCATGAAAGGCACAAAAATTTTTTTCTGCATCCTGTCAACATCTTCATAGAACAAACATCTATTTGCCCTGGAATCTTCTTTGAAACTTCCTCCTAAGCTAGAGGAGTGAAGGACAGATTCTACTCCATTGACTTGTACCGCCTTGGTCAGGCATTTGCCATGCTGTGGTTGCTATAGTGGTGAAGAGATAAGCCAAAGACAAGCTGTTTACCTGCTGGACTAACTCATTTCACAAAGACTACTGAATGCCTACTAGTGTGACAGGCATTGGGGAAACAGTGAGAAATGAAACAGACAAGTGGTAACCTCCATGAGATGAGTAGAGGTAGAAAACCAAGAAAATAAACATATGAGTAAGATAATTACACGTTATAATAAGTTCTAGGGAAGAAATGAGCCAAGGTAATGAGTCTCTGCAGGAGCCCATGTTAGATAGGATGATTTGGGAAGGCAGACCTCATCAGCAGATTTGAACTGAAGGCTAAAGAAAGAGAATTTAAATCCCTCAAAGCATTATGTTGGTAAGTTTGGGGTTATAGCATTTCAAGCAGATGGAACAAAAGGCAGTGCCCCAGGCTTTGTCAGGTTTGACAAACAGGAAAATGATTCAAGCGGTTAGAGGAAGAGGCTCTGGGAGACTGAGAGGAGGTGAGAATGGAGCGGGAGATGTGTGGGGCCTGGACACAGTGTGCGGAGCATAGGGAGCGATCTGAGTGCTCCCCATTCACCGTTAAGTATAGCAGAAAGGACCAGAGCATTTTAGGCAAGAAAGTGGCTTAGTGTAGTTTACCGGAATAATCGTAGTGTCTGGATAAGAGATTGAAGCCAGAGAAAGAAGCAGAAGCCACCAGACCACCATTTCTGTGGGACCAGACACGGTGGTGACTAATTCCAGGGCATCATGATGTAGAGTGGGTGAATTTAGAGTTAGACTGGAAGTGTAGCTAAAAGGACTTGCTGATGACTCAGATGTAGAGGTGAAGAGGGGAGAAGATTTGGAATAAGGCCTCATTTTGGGGTTTGAGCCACTGAGTGCTTAGAGGTGCTATTTTTTGAAATAGAAAAGTTGCAGTTGGACCAGATTTTTAGAGACAAGTATTATGGGTGATATTTTTTATTAAGTAAGTGTAAAGTATGTGTTAAACATCTGAGACTCACTTGGATGAGCCAGCCGGCTGGCTCAGAGGGTAAAGGCACTTGCTGCCAAACCTGACACCCTGGGTTTTGTCCCCGGGACCATGGTGGGAGGAGAGAAGTAGAACCGGCAAGTTGTCCTCTGACTTCCGCATACACGCCATGCAACCACCCTGTACCCGAGTAAATTAATGTAGGTGGGTGGGTGGTGTTGTGCTTTTGAACAAAACACCTCTGAGACCAAAGATGCATGAGTAGCACACTAGCCAGTCTCCCCTTACTGTGAGCGCACACTGAAGGAAATAACTTAGGGAGTCACTTACTGGAACTTAAGGTCCCACAAGTGTCACCACCGTTGTGGGAGGGAGGACATGGCAGAGCAACGTGATTCACATGGTGGAGAGCAGGGCAGGTACAGGAAGATACAGCTCAGGACATGCCTCCCTCATGGGGATCTACCTTCTTGTCACCTCCCCAAGTGACGATGTTTATGAATCCATCAAGAAGTTAAGCCCTTGGTTAGCACAGGGCCTCAATAGCTAATTGCCACTAGCAGTGCCTCCACAGATACACTCAAAGGTATGCAAAATCCCCTAGGTATTTCTTTTTTTAAAAAAAAAAATTCATCTGTTTATTTTACATCCCGGCTGCAGCCCCTTCCCCATCCTCCCGTCCCTGTCTCTCCCTACTATTCCCTGCCTTCCACCCTCCAGTCCCTTTTCTGTCTCCATCCAGGAAAGAACAGGTCTCCCATGAGTATCAACCAAACATGGCATATCAAGTTGTACTAAGACTAAGCACCTCCCCATGGTCAAGGCGACCCAGTATGAGAAGTAGGGTCCCAAAAGCCAGCAAAAGAGTGGGAAGCAGCCCCTGTTCCCACTCTGAGGAGTCCCACAAGAGGACCAAGCTACACAACTGTAACATGTGCAGAGGGCCTAGGTAAGTCTCAGGCAGACTCCCTGGTTGTTGATTCAGTCTCTGAGAGCTCCTGTGAATCCAGGTTAGTTGATTGTGTGAGCCTTCCCTTGGTGTCCTCAACCCCTCTGGCTCGTACAATCCTTTCTCCTCCTTTGTAGGGTTTTCGAACTCTAGTTAATGTGTGGTCGTGGGTTTCTGCATCTGCCTCCATCAGTTGCTAGATGATGCCTCTGCTGACAATTGGACCAGGCATCAATCTGGTCACAGGAGATGGCCAGTCCAGGCTACTTACCTGCTATTGCTAGAAGTCAAAGCTGGGGTCCTCCTCACAGGCTCCTGGGAGATTCCCCTGTGCCAGGCTTCTGCCTGACCCTGAAATGCCCCCCCCCCCTGCACTCTTCCCTTCTGATGAAATAAAGTTGAAAATTAACCATGAAAATCAAGATTAATCCTAGCAGGTAGTTGGATAAGATCCTGCTGTTTGAGGGGAGGGGTTTGAACTAAAGATATTAGTGTGGGCATCAGTGTCAGATAAATGTTTTAATGTCTCACCTAGAGACAAAGGAACAAGCCACAGCCACCTCTCACCTCACCTTAGAGATAAAAAAAAAAGGAGGAGGAGGAAGAGGAGGAAGAGGAAGAGGAGGAAGAGGAGGAAGAGGGGGAGGAGGAAGAGGGGGAGGAGGAGGAAGAGGGGGAGGAGGAGGAGGAAGAAGAGGGAGGAGGAGGAGGAAGAGGAGGAGGAGGAGGAAGAGGAGGAGGAGGAAGAGGAGAAGGAGGAGGAAGAAGAGGAGGAGGAAGAGGAGGAGGGGGAAGAGGAAGAGGGGGAGGAGAAGGAGGAGGGGGAGGAGGTTGTTGAGGACCGAACTGTGAGGCATTCCAGCATGTGAGCTTTCAGGTAGGAGAGGAGGCATCGTAAAGAGATGAAGGAGGAATGATGAGAGCCAGGCTAGCCGATTGGTAGAGGAAAATGAAGTTAGCGGGAAGCCGTTGGTCTGACTATCGGTCGTTGGTAATTTGATGACCAGTGTCAGACAGCTGTGGGCTGGGAAGCCACTCAGTTGGCGGAGTGCTCGTCTGGTGTGCATGGAGTTGTGGGCCATCTCTACTTCCCTATAAAACCAGGGTTAGAAGCTCAAGATCATACTCAGAGCTTCACAGCACATTTAAGCCCAGCTTAAGATGTATGAGACCCTGCCCCCCAAAGACAAAATCAGAAGCAGAACAGAGTTGGCAGCATGGTAAGGACAGAACCCACATTAGAGCAATGCCAATGTAAACAGGAAGAAAAATAATGAAAAACAAAACAGCACTCAGGAGACAGAGACAGGGCAGCTCCCAGGCCGGCTTTGAGGCCCACCTTGTCTAATTGCAATGTTCTAGGCTAGCCAAAGCTACTTAGTGAGGCACCCTGTCTTTTGTTTTGTTTTGGCTGGCCTGGACTTTGCTATATAGACCAGGTTGGCCTGTGTCTCTCATGTGCTAGGCAGGAATTAGATGCAAGGTGAAATGGGATTAGTCTTGCCAAGTCAAGGAAGAGGAGGAGAATCTTCCTCCTGCAGCTCCTGAATCCTTAGTTCCCAAGGATGGGGATGGAGTAGTAGTTTTCTCCTGTGCTTGGCAGTGGAGGGAGAGAACCTTGTATCTCTCCTACTTTGAGACTGTGCTAACCATTTGAATGAAATGCACCTTTAAAGGAGTAGCCCCTGCTGACATGAGCTAGTGCTCAAGAAATGGGAGCGGTTAGCTATAGTACCACTCAGTTGGGGACTGAGGGTTAGCGAAAACAAGTATTTTCCTCAGAGCCCTAAAGACTCTTTATGATGAATCAAAGCTGAATGAGGAGAGTCCTGAACACACATCCCTCTAATAAAGGTTGAGAACTGTTGGAATCTGGAACAGAGCAGGACAGTAGCCATTTCCCCTTCCTTTGAAACACCCTGTTCTCTCACTGCCCCAGCAGTTCTGTGTGGCTGGCAAGCAAGGCCGTGCATTTCTGTGGCGGGTTCAGCACTGCACACACCTCCTCCCCTGTGCTGCCACCGTGCCCAAGAGGAAGGTTAGCAGCATGGACTGAGGGGCAAAGGTAACTCCATCCATGAGGTGGTTGGCCAAGCCCACCCGTGCGATGGTGGATGCAGGTGGAAAAGGCTGAGGGTAAATCATCAGACAGAACAGGGCAAACCAGAGGGAAGAGGGACAAAGGCAGACGGTCTGCAGTGGTGACGCGCAAACTGCAGACCTACCTGCAGGGAACGGAGAGGAGGGAAACCGGAGGTCAGCCTCACAAGTAGAAGAGAAGGAAGCCGAGTATGACTACCATGCCTCATGTCAGTCAGCGGGCCCCACCTCCCTTCTTGTATAATCCAGAGGAGTGTTTTTATCAACTCTTTTGTAAATAGAAGTTTTTTAGTAGCTTGAGAAACATTTTAAAAAGGTGTGTGTGTGGTGGGGGGGAATCCCACCTCATCCCATTTTTAAAGTGTAAATGATTTTTTTTAAGAGGGTAAACCAGAAAATAGCAGGATACTGAACCAGGAGAGACTGTGACTGTGGGGTGGGGGGGTGGTCACCGTAACATTTTGTAGAGGGGACTAGTTTTCTGTCCTATAATACAAAGCACATTAAACCGCAATTCAGAATCTCAGTTGTGCATTTGTGTCTGGAATATTTTCAGTTAGATCTGGTCTTGTGTTTCTAGTAAAACTGTTTCCTAACAATCTACTCCTCGGTCCTTGCCCTGTCAGAACTGTATCGTCTCTGGTCATGGCAGTCCATTTTCCTAATAATTGTGATAACGTGCTGTGAATGATGGAAATTTTGAGTATGTACTGTATGTGACATGAAATTGTAAGTCAGTGGAATTGAGGATTGTGAGCATTTGATTGTTATGTGAGGTCTTAGGAAAAACTTGCCCCATTTGAGGCTGGAACATCACTGGACTAAGTTCAAAGAGAAACAATGTGTGGCTTTTCAGAGTTTGGGTACGTGAACACAATGTATGACTCTTCAGCGTTTGGGTACATGTGTTAAGAACTGATGTCTGTGTACAGTAAAGTGTCCTGCTGTGTCTTCAATCTAACCACAGCTGGACAATCTTGCTGAAGGTCAGCTCACTTGCTCTGGCCTTTGTTCACAGACTGAGCTGAGAGCTCAGGGTGGGACCTCACTTTGTTCCCACTGAAGAGGCTCTCTCTCCAGTCAGGATGGCTGGCTGAAGCCACTCAGCCCCGGGGAAGTTTGGGAGGAAACCGCTGCCCATTGGCCCTTGAGATCACTGCCAGATTGTTTCCTTTACTCCATCTTCTTGGAGGTGATTGGAGAAGATGGCTGGTGGTTCTCCTCCTGGTCTCTCATGTCTGTTCCTCTGTTGGACTGAGATACACCGCCTCTGTGCTCAAACATTGGCTTTAATGTGTGAATCCACCCATTTCATTATCCAAGACAAGTTGGCTTGTCAAATCAAGCCTGGGACATTTTGGAGGTCTCAGGTCCCTGCTCTGCTTCCCAGAGAATTCTAGATGGGAGGCCTGTTACTCCTGTGTCTGAATCCTTTGCCGCCGGAGGCTCTGCTCGGAGTCAGGCTCAGAAGGTAGCAGCCCAGACTGGCTTCTGCCCCAAATAGCTAGTTACAAGCCTTTTGTCCAGTGTAGGTAGGCCTCCGTTTCTTCTGTCTTGCGAAATAACCCCATTTTGGCTTCAAGTACAGTTATCCTGTTGGGTCCTGTGCCCCACGGCAGAAGAATGACAGTGGACTAAAAGTTAGAACAGCTGGCCAAGCTGACACTGGGAGCCCGTCACCAGTCAGCACTTCTGTCTTGGAGAGGTGCGTCTCTTCTGACTCTGGGCTTCTGTGTGGACAGGCTGGACATCAACACCAACACCTACACATCTCAGGACCTCAAGAGTGCACTGGCCAAATTCAAGGAGGGAGTGGAGATGGAGAAGTCAAAGGATGAGCAGGTACGTGATGGTCTGTCTTGTTAGTTTTTGCCAGGAGAGACTGATTTCCTGGAAACTTTTGTAGTAGGCATAGAATGATAATGTAAAAAAAAATTTTTTTTTCGAGACAGGGTTTCTCTGTGTAGCTTTGCGCCTTCCCTGGATTTCACTTGGTAGACCAGGCTGGCCTCGAACTCACAAAGATCCGCCTGCCTCTGCCTCCTTAGTGCTGGGATTAAAGGTGTGTGCCACCACCGCCCAGCATTGTAAAATAATTTGAAAGGTGATTTATGACTAATTTCAAAAGCCTTTATGTACTATTTTGTTTTGTTTTGTTTTGGTTTTTTGTTTTTCTGTGTAGCCCTGGCTGCCCTGGAACTTGCTATATAGACCAGGCTGCCCTAGAACTTAGAAATTTGCCTGCCTCTGCCTTCTGAGCACTGGGATTAAAGGCATGCACCACCACTGCCCAGCATCTTTACATACTATTTTTAAAATACTGCTCAGAGTGTTTGTTTTTTAGGCTAGGATCCAATGTTCTACATGTTTGGAGGAATTGTGGAATAAAACAGAAGTGATTATAACCCAGAACCCTCACTTAACAATGAGGTTAGACACAAATTTGGGGTTAGTTTTGTTTTAATAGGGCTTGGAGAGATGGCTCTGTGGCCAAAAGCACTGTCTGCTCTTACAGATGGCCTGGGTTCGGTTTCTAACACCCACATGACGGCTAACAACTAGCCCTAAATCTCCACAGGCTAAGGTGTAAGAAGGAAAAGCAGAAGAATCTGTGCCCCCAGTTTCTGGGAGAACTCACTAACACAGCTATGCCAGGAAGCAATAATACTTTGGCATGGACCATGAGTTCACATGCTCTCCAGGGAATATCACAACACATTTTTGTGTATTCCCACTGGTACCTGGTGGCCCTGAAAGAACCTTCCTTAACAGCTGCTTTGTAGATCCTGTTTTCTTCTTCTTCACAGACCCCGTCCGCCATTGACTGCCTCTTGGCCCTTTCTCTTGACTACTGGGAGAGTCTTAAAAGGGCAGCATTAGGTTTGGGACAGTTTGTGTGTTAGTTCAGAATGGCTTAGGTCCTTCAGATTTATAGAAGTTTTAAATTATATTTATGTATTTACTTTGTAGGTTTGGGGAGGTGCAAGCTATGGTGCATAGGTAGAGAACCACTCATGAGGATTGGTTCTCTCTTTATACCACATGAGTCCCAGGAATCCTTCAGGTTCTTTAGAAGTGGTTCTGAGACTAATGAACCTTCAGAGTGAAGCCAGTGATGACCTATTTAAGATGCACTGAAGCACACACTTGTAATCTCAGGGAGGCTGAGACAAAAGATTATGACATTTGAGTCTTTCTATGTATTACTGAACATTTATCCTCAGAACCCAATGAAGCAGCCAACTGTTTTCCTTTCAAAGACCATCTAACAAAGCTGATGATAAACTAACCCAGAATGCGTTTTATCAGATGTCAAAACACCAGTATGCTAATCAGTAGGACACAATAGGAAGTCAACAAGGACTTCATGTATTTGAAAACACTTGTAGATTCATAGGGCAAAAGCAGTCAAAATGGAGATGTTTATGAATGAGATGCGATGCCAAGCACGGTGACACACACGTGTAACTCCAGTGCTGTAAACCCAGCACTCCAGAGGCTAGCGCAGGAGGATCATCTGAGTACTAGGCTTGCCAGGACTCCATAGGACGTTTCTGGACCAGCTTGGGCTGTATAGAGACTGTCTCAGATAACCATGCCAAACCAATACAGGCCCCCAACTTCATGTCCTCAGTTAGCTAGAGAGCGCGCGTTCGAAGGAAGGGGCATGCTGGAGACTTGGCCCAGTGGAGAAGAACATTTGTTACTCTTGGTGTAGGACCCTGGTTTGATCCCTCAACATCCACATGGTGACTCACAACCTTTTGTAACTACAGACCCAGGGATCCAGTGCCCTCTTCTGACCTCTGTAGGCACCAGGCACACACATGCTACACACATGTACATGCAGGTGAGACACTCATACACACATATAAATCTGAAAAACAAGGAAGAGGCAGGATGACAGCTTAGCGTGGGAGAGAAAGTGATGCATGGGATTCTACCTTCCTGCTGCGTTGGTTGGCCAGAGAGGTAAAGAGAAGGGCAGGTGCCCGCAGTAAAGGAGAGGCCAGGAGATAGCCGTGTCTGGGAGTTCCAGGTTGGTGTCCCTGTGGCCAGGGTTCTAGACCTCACTT
>NC_050455.1:24748401-24750901 GCF_903995425.1 Onychomys torridus | reverse complement strand
GAAGACAAGAAAGGTAAACAAAGTCAAAGCACAAAGACCAGTGCTGGAGAGGGTGGAGGTAGGAAGCCAGTCTGGACTACAGGGACAGTCTCGACCAAAACCCCAAACAAACCACCACCACCTCCAGTGGACACCCACAGAATGACTAGAAATGGCAGACTTGAGATCTGATAGTTCATTACATTAAATGTGAATAGTCTATACCAACTAAAACAACCCAAACACAGGCTTCCTACAAAATACCCACTCAAATAAAATAAAGGATGTAGGTCAAAAATGAAAAAATGGAAAGTATATCACACAAGCATTACTTTTTTCAAAAAGACAAGAGCTGTATTAACATCAGGTGATAATGACTTCAAAGCAAAGGAAATGCCCAGTTATAAAGAGGGATGTTGCATAATGATAAAAGGTAAGTCCACTAAAACACATGGTAATCTTAGTATTTTTCATTTTTATGTCAAAATGCTTGGGGCAAAACCTGACAGAATTAAAAGAAATGAACAGATAAATCTACAATTACATTTAGGAACTTCATCATCCCTTTCTCAAAATTTCTAAAAAAGCAAATCAGAAAGGACATGAAAAAGCTGAATAACAGGCAGAAGACTGTGATATTTGTAGTGTATCCTACCCAACACTGGCAGTATATATACATTGTTTTCGAGTATCCAGGAACAGTCAACAAGTTAGATTGCACCTTAAGTTATGAAACAAATCTCAACAAAATTATAAGAATTGAATTTACAGAGTATTCTCTCTGCTCATACAGGGATCAGAGTAGAAACCCATAATGGCAAGAATATCATCAGATGTCCGTGTTAAAGAGAGTCTTAAGAGAGGTCATGTTGAACTGAGCCCAAGTGAAAAACTGAGCTGGTTAGGTGTGGTAACCCTGAAACCCCAGCATCTGAGAGGCAGAGGCAGGAGAGTGCAGGTGGAAGACCGGCCCTGAGCTACATAGAGAGAGCCCCATTGCAGAAAACCGTGTGTTGGGGAGGAAGCGTAACACGCTCACAGCTCATCCAGTCCCCAGCACTGCAGGAAATCAAGTATGTGCTGCCCATGCTTTCCCATAGGAGACCATTTCAAGAGTCCATAGCCTGTGAGGAGATTTGATTTGTAGTGAGAATGTCCAAGAAAGAATTCTTGAGGATCAAATGGTTTGACTGCCAGTATCTACCAAGCATTGCAACGTAATTACCATCAACTATGCACAGTCTTTCAGAAAATGGAAGCAGAAGTGATACTTGCTAGCTGATTTTGAGGCTGGTGTTATACTTTACCTAAAGCAGATAAAGTATTAAAAAAAAAAAAAACCCTCTTCAGAATAGCACTACTCATGAATATAGCTACAAAAATCCTCAATAAGATAGAGACAAGGGGTTGGGGATTTAGCTCAGTGATAGAGGCCCTGGGTTCAGTCTTCAGCTCCGGGTGTGTGTGTAGGAGGGGGATAGAGACAAATCAAGTTCAGCAATTTACAAAAAGAATAAAACACTACAACCAAAGGGTTTATAACAGATGAAAAATTGATTCTAGCTGGACGTGGTGGTGCACACCTTTAATCCCAGCTGGGGAGGTCTCTCTGAGTTTGAGGCCAGCCTGGTCTACATAGAGTTCCAGCCAGGGCTGCATAGAGAAACGGTACCTCAATTTATTTTTTTATTCTGTATAACAGAACTAGTTAGACTGGGTGTGGTGGCACACACCTGTAGCCCCAGCACAGACAGTTGTGAGTCGGAGGCCAACTTGGGCTGTGTAATAAGATTCTGTCTCAAAAAAATCAGAAACAAGCAAACCAGGACATAAAGCCCAGTCCCTGTAACCACCAGTCAACAGCTAAAGAAGAAAAATTACCTCATCCTATATCCATTGAGATATTAAGAACTTGTGACAGAAATTCAGTTTATGATGAAAACTCAAAAAACCCAGGAATAGAAACCCTCCTCCATTTGATAAAGAGAACCATGAAAAACGGTCTACTGTACTGTACAGTGAGAGGCTAGCTACTTTGCCAGTGAACTCGGGAGCAAGGCAGGACTATTCACTCACTGCTTGTGATGGCTGTTACTGGTTGTCAACTTGACAATATCTAGAATTAACTAAAACCTAAATGTCTGGGCACACCTGTGAGGGATTCTTTTTTCTTAATTAAATTATTTGAAGTGGTAAGACTATTTGTAATCTAGATCTTTGAGATGGGAAGATCTACCTTTAACCTGGGCCACACCTTCTGCTGAAAGCCTGTACAAGGACATTAAAGAAGAAAGCGGGCTCTCTCTTTGCGTGCTTGCTCCTCACCCTTGCTAGCAAGTCAATTTCTTCACTAGCTAATATTACAGTCTACTTCTTCTGGATTCTGGTGTGTACTGAAGACCAGCTGAGACATTCAGCCTCGTGGAATGAACAACTACTGCATTCTTGCACCTTCTGTTCATAGGTAGCAGTTGTTGCCTATGACCACAGCCTATAAGCCATTCCGATAACTCCCCTCCCC